>NC_133328.1:644973847-645021347 GCF_042186555.1 Aquarana catesbeiana
CGAAAAAAAGGTTGGGCCTACGTGGCTGACAGCCAGCACAGAGGTGTCCCAACCATGACGGGTGCTGGTGTTCCTCCCTCCGGATCGAAACAAAGGGGGGGGATATGTAATAGTGAGAGTCCCTGTCGCTATAAAAATGGGGTTAAAGTGGACATAGGGTATGCACATTTGCTTGAGGCAAGGCTTCAGAGCATAAATGTGGACTGGAGAAAACTGCTTTTGCAGCTTTCTCCAGGTTTTGAGATCCACCAGCAGATTGACTGGTCAGGTGTGTGTTGGGCTATTTGTAGACACCTGACCATAGTTCTGGGCTCCACCCTCCCGAGGAGTCCAGGCAAGCAAGGGAGAAGTGTGCATGTCTGCACAGGTCTGTCAGAGTAGACAGAGGGTCCAAGCCTGTGGGCTGTAAAAGGAAGCTGAAAAAGAGTGCTGAGGTACTGGGTGTACGGGAACTCTGTTATAGAGCCGAGAGGGCTGAAGTATAAGTCTGAGCAGCAGTGCTGCTGAAGAGAGCCAGGTGGCTTGGTATTTTTGATTACACTTACATTGTTGCTGTGGAAAGCTGAAACCCCTGTGTGGGCAACACTTCTGTTATTGGACATTTTCTTTCTTTAATAAAAGTGGGCCTACAAGCCCTTAAAACTGCGTATCTGGCGTGGACTCGGCTCACTGGTAAGCTCTACCTTTAAGCTAAACCAACCCCCGATGTTACAACAGGTACAGGTCAGGACAGGTGGTGTTCAGGCGGAGGAATAAGACAGGTACAGGTCAGGACAGGTGGTGTTCAGGCGGAGGAATAAGACAGGTACTGGTCAGGACAGGTGGTGTTCAGGCGGAGGAATAAGACAGGTACAGGTCAGGACAGGTGGTGTTCAGGCGGAGGAATAAGACAGGTACAGGTCAGGACAGAAGGTGTTCAGGCAGAGGAATAAGACAGGTCAGGACAGGTGGTGTTCAGGTGGAGCAGTAAGACAGGTACAGGTCAGGACAGGTAGTAGTCAGGCAGAGGAATAAGACAGGTACAGGTCAGGACAGGTGGTGTTCAGGCAGAGGAATAAGACAAGTACAGGTCAGGACAGGTGGTGCTCAGGTGGAGGAATAAGACAGGTACAGGTCAGGACAGGTGGTGTTCAGGTGGAGGAATAAGACAGGTACTGGTCAGGACAGGTGGTGTTCAGGCGGAGGAATAAGACAGGTACAGGTCAGGACAGGAGGTGTTCAGGCAGAGGAATAAGACAGGTCAGGACAGGTGATGTTCAGGCGGAGCAGTAAGACAGGTACAGGTCAGGACAGGTGGTGTTCAGGCAGAGGAATAAGACAGGTACAGGTCAGGACAGATGGTGTTCAGGCGGAGGAATAAGACAGGTCAGGACAGGTGATGTTCAGGCGGAGCAGTAAGACAGGTACAGGTCAGGACAGGTGGTGTTCAGGCAGAGGAATAAGACAGGTACAGGTCAGGACAGGTGGTGCTCAGGCAGAGGAATAAGACAGGTACAGGTCAAGACAGGTGGTGTTCAGGCAGAGGAATAAGACAGGTACAGGTCAGGACAGGTGGTGTTCAGGCAGAGGAATAAGACAGGTACAGGTCAGGACAGGTGGTGTTCAGGCAGAGGAATAAGACAGGTACAGGTCAGGACAGGTGGTGTTCAGGCGGAGGAATAAGACAGGTACAGGTCAGGACAGGTGGTGCTCAGGTGGAGGAATAAGACAGGTACAGGTCAGGACAGGTGGTGTTCAGGCGGAGGAATAAGACAAGTACAGGTCAGGACAGGTGGTGTTCAGGCGGAGGAATAAGACAGGTACAGGTCAGGACAGGTGGTATTCAGGCAGAGGAGTAAGACAGGTACAGGTCAGGACAGGTGGTGTTCAGGCAGAGGAATAAGACAGGTACCGGTCATGACAGGTGGTGTTCAGGCGGAGGAATAAGACAAGTACAGGTCAGGACAGGTGGTGTTCAGGCGGAGGAATAAGACAGGTACAGGTCAGGACAGGTGGTGTTCAGGCGGAGGAATAAGACAAGTACAGGTCAGGACAGGTGGTGTTCAGGCGGAGGAATAAGACAGGTACAGGTCAGGACAGGTGGTGTTCAGGCAGAGCAGTAGGACAGGTACAGGTCAGGACAGGTGGTGTTCAGGCAGAGGAATAAGACAGGTACAGGTCAGGACAGGTGGTGTTTAAGCATAATGATAAGACAGGTACAGGTCAGTACAGATGGTGCTCAAGCTGAGCAGTAAGACAGGTCCAGTTGAGAAGCAGGAGAAACCCTTCTACTGCTTGGTGATGCCAAGATTGAGGACTCCACCTACAGAAAGGACAGTGTGGGGACTGAACCACACATTAGAAATTGAATAGATACCTGAGTTCCTAAATTCGACTGACAACTCTGCACTGAAATCTGAAATTGAATTTAGATTACAGAACCTCTCCCCTATGACAGATTTTCTCACACAGGGTCCATGAGACTTCCTCAGGGGTTTCACTGCAGTTATCACTCCTATCTGGACAGAAGGGGCAGATGTGACAATTATTACAGAGGTTCCTTCAAGATTCAAAAGCAGAGAAAGGCTGCCCTAGGCTATGGAAATGAGGCGAGGAGGAGGTGTTTTGTAGTCCTGTCCTAGGGTGACAACGCTGCTCCTCTTGATACAGTGCAGTAAGTGAGCGTTGTCACCCTAGAACAGGAGGTGTGCTTCTGGCAGAATCACCAGGTTAAAAAAAGAAAGAAAATGAATGCAGTCACCACGTCTAAGGCCGGGTTTGGTGCAATATGTGACATTTCTGTTCATTGGCTGAACACACTTTAAATCTTTTATAAATAATAATTTAAAACTAAATATTTTCAAATCTTCATGACCGGTTCTCTTTGGCTTTTTGTCTTGGACAGCAACCCAACTGATACACAGGATCTGCTCCACAACAGACAGAGCTGAGGATGTGGCCCCGGATGAGGACACTGATGGGGCCCATTTCCTCTGTTCTGGTTCTTCTCCATTTTGGACAGACACCAATCATAGAGGACATCCAGGGAAATCTGTATACGAGGGAGCGGCTTCCTCTTCGTGTCTCTGCGTTTCTGCAGCTTCTCCCCTCCGGCTTGCAGAAAACGGACTCTGCATTGTTTTTATGACCTCAACAGCAGAAACGCAGACCCCCCCCCCCCCCCCCCCGAGCTTTACATGCATTGGTGCAATGCGTTCATTCTGAATGGCAACCCAACGCACCTTTCTAATACAAATATATAAGCAGTGCAGTCCTGTGTGACCACAGGAGGGAAACATACAATGGGGTCATCAAAATGAAAACTGGGCACAACACTTATAGGGAGGGAGACCTGGATGAAGCAAACCATTTGTAGCCCCCTGCAGGGCTGGGACAAGGGGTGGGCAGAAGGTGGGGCAGGTGCCCTGGGCACTGTGACATCATCTGAGGTGGGAGGGGGGCTGTGAGGAGATTGGGCAGAGGGGATTTGTGGTGGGAGGGGGAATTAAGGGGTGGGCAGGAGGGGGGGGGGCAAGTGCCCTGGGCACTGTGACATCATCTGAGGTGGGAGGGGGGCTGTGAGGAGATTGGGCGGAGGGGATTTGTGGTGGGAGGGGGAATTAAGGGGTGGGCAGGAGGGGGGGGCAGGTGCCCTTGGCACTGTGACATCATCTGAGGTGGGAGGGGGGCTGTGAGGAGATTGGGCGGAGGGGATTTGTGGTGGGAGGGGGAATTAAGGGGTGGGCAGGTGCCCTGGGCACTGTGACATCATCTGTGATAGGGTGTAAAGATGTTTTAGGAGCGAATGAACCCTCGTATGATATCCTGCCTAGAGTGTTCCTTTAAACCCAATCAGGCCTGGAGACCACTCCGATAAAAAGTTATGACACACAGTCAACACATGCAGTTCAGAATGGTCTGGCCTTTTTATTTCCGTATCTCCACTTATATAACCAAAATGACATCACAGCAAAAGTCCAACCTTTTCATTAATATATGGTAAAATTACAGACATACAGGATGTTTAAAACAAGCAAAAATAGAATATTAATAACGCATATAGAAACTAACAACAGGAAAAAGCTTCGTACATCATTTCGGGGAAATCAAACCATTTACGAGAAATTAAAATTTAACTTTTCATAAACGTCACATATACATATTATTCTAAAATGGATACACATTTTTATAGCTAAAATGGTGGACAGCAAGCTAAAATATCCCTACAATCCCCTCTTTGATCATAAATGTATGATTCTCACTTCCTTATCATGGTGGTATTCTCAGCCTGCTTCTGATGATACATACTGAGATAAGTTATATTGGGAGATGAGGGATCTGAAATGCGAGTGGCTCTATTAATAAGGCACATAATAAGCTTATACACAAGATAAAGGAAAAGGAAAAAGAACACAATCATGATCAAAATTACGGCAATATCCCTTATCCAAGAGAATATCCCTCCAAATCCAAAATCAACATTTCCAAAAGGACTCCAGGTCTGGGCTATGTTGCGAGCCTCTTGTTGCAGCTTGGCCACCTCTTTTCTATGCTGAGCTATCACATCACAATAATCTGGTACCTCTATACTGGTATTGTGTACCCAAGTACAACATTCATAATCCTCAGTCATTTCGCATAATCCTGTAAGGGCTGAACTCATGCTTTCAATGGCTAAGTCATGCAATTCTAGTTGTTTTCTAATAGCCCTAGTTTCTACATTAAGTTTAGAAATGTCATCAGAGTTCTTTTCCATCATCTTATCAATAATTCCTGAGTAATTATTCAACCTTTTCATCAAATCTATTCCCCATCCTGTCCAGGAAGGGAACCATGCCCAGGCCATATCCTTCTCAAGGAATAACTCTCTCTTGTTACGATGTTTTAATGGATACCTTGGGTCAGTGGCGTCGCTAGGGGGTGGCTTTTGGGGCTATAGCCCCGAATCTGGGGCCCATAGTCCCGAGTCCCCAAGGGGAGGAGAGGCTCTCTGGGGACCCTGATGTAAGCGGGGGGCTCTCTGGGGACCATGATTTAAGGGAGAGACTCTCTGGGGACCCTGATTTAAGGGGGAGGCTCTTTAGGAACCCTGATGCAAGGGGGAGGCTCTCTGGAGATCATAATGTGAGGGGGGCTCTCTGGGGATATATACAGACACACACGTATATTATATACATGTGTATGCCCGCCCAAGCGTATGACTTTCTTTACTATGTTACTATGGGCTCTAGCCCCAGATCTTTTGTAGACCTAGCAACACCCCTGCCTTGGGGGTATACTAGCTTCAAGTAAATGACTCCCATCACTATCACCTATCACCCCCATTATGGGCACCAGTGAGGCCAGGTAACACCAGCCCTGGACCTCTTGTGGAATCCAGGGATAACAAGTCTTTCCACAACAAACATAAGTGTGGTTACCAAACGAGAAGGGCGTATTCACAGCAGTCTCTTGATCTACTGCTCTAACTATTGCCAAAACCTGAAACAAATGCTGTACAGATTTACTGCTATCATTTTCAGAGGCAAGAGGTTTTTTTTAGATCAGCCCGTACTCTGACCTCATCGTGGTGTGTTTGATATAAAGAACAAGACTTCCCACTAGGGGCGTAGCAATTAGAAATGTTCAAAACAAATTGACTACAGATATGAGCATTTCTAGTAGAATTCCCTACATTAAAACACCAGGAAGGATTATGACTTCTATTTGATGATGTGAAAGGAAATGGTGTCATTAGTTCTTCTGCTGACATTCAAAAGGTCAAGGGGAATCTCTCCTCTCAAAAGGGGAGTAATATTTTACTTTTCAATCTTAGTTTATTTCAGAAAAGGAGAAAAACATAATACAAAAGGATATATAACAGAGAGAGAAAGTTTGCTACATTGTACTCTTACATCCCGTGGTTACATGTATTATGTAAAAAAAAAAGCAAACACTGTTATAAAACTATACCATATATGAACAGCTGTATATAGTTTGACATAAAGTCTCTGATTAAACAACGAAATATCACAATGTAAACAAAGGTCTTTATACATATGGGAAGTATGTTGTATGAGTGGGATCCAACATATGTTTACTCTTATGGTTTGGTGTATTAGTGTTATCGGAGGGATCTCCTCCTACATGATAAGCTGTCGGGGCCTTTTTTGCTCACTTATACAAAGTATTGATGTTGTTAGCCTAATCTGGGTATATGGCCTTTGTTCATAAGCTGAGAAGACTAGTTCAAAACATAGAGGGGAATGAGTGGATAGAGGGACGAGAAGAACTCTGTGAGAACAGGTAAAGAATGATGAAGAAAGTGGGAAGCATCCCAGCATGGCTAGCCAGTAGATGGTAGTGGGGCATCCCTGACCCATACAGAAAAGTCGTCGGAATAACGAAACATTGCCCACGCGGTCCAGGTGATGGAAAATTGTTCCTCCTTCCCCATTTCCTGCGCCAACAGACGCTCCAGATCTCTAATCTGGTCCACCTCCACAGCCCAGTCACCCAAAGAAGGTACCTCTGTTGTTCTCCAGTGGCGGGGAATCACAGGGGAGTAATATTTAAAGGTATAGCCATTAAGGGTATCCTAACAGTGCTAGGGTGCAGTTTACTACAGATCCAACATTTCTGAAATCATGATTTCCGAACATAAGCATATTTAAATGTTAGCAAAAGCATTTTATCAGCAAAATTATCTTCAATGTCTCTCTTATTTCTAACTTGTATCACTGTAATGTTCTCCTATGTATGTGTGTTCCCACAAATACTTTTAATGGCACCCAAATCTTCAGGGTGGTAGATACAGTTAGTGATGATCCAAATGGGTGGGAATACTATCAGGGTGATCAGGAACAGGAGGCAGAATACCTTGCTAGAATAATACAGCGGTGGACGCCACCTCACCTCGCAGCGTCCAACAAAATCCACACAATACACGTACAAATTATCTTATTTTATATCTTCTAAGCGATAGATACGGTAAGCAAAGAGGTTGGGTTTTTCTGGCACACTCTATCAGATATCTTTATAAAACTTCTTTTCTTACAGTACTTGTATTATATTACTTTGGGCTTCTCAGAACCCCTTGGAACTATCTCAGAGTCCCTTTCGAACTACCTCAGTAGTTCCTTACACTGCGGTCACCCGAACGGACTTCTACCGAGGTTCATGCATTTACATAAATGTTTTTAACACTACACCTTCTGTTAACCCCATGTAGGGAAACTGTCTTTTAAACTAAAAGACATAATAATAATTATAGAAATAATAATAATAGAAATAATAATAATTAAATCAGACTCACCGGACTTAAATGATAAATGATGACCACCGCACCGCGGTGGGCAGGAGGGGGGGGGAGTGCCCTGGGCACTGTGACATCATCTGAGGTTGGAGGGGGGCTGTGAGGAGATTGGGCGGAGGGGATTTGTGGTGGGAGGGGGAATTAAGGGGTGGGCAGGAGGGGGGGGGCACTGTGACATCATCTGTGATAGTGTGTAAAGATGTTTTAGGAGCGAATGAACCCTCGCATGATATCCTGCCTAGAGTGTTCCTAAGGGGGTTTGTTTTGGGACGGGAGAAGAGGATTTGTGCTAGGAGGGGGGATTTGGGAGGGTTTGTGCTAGAAGAGGTAATAAGGTGGGGGGGGGGGGGGATTTGTGCGAGTAAGGATGATTGGGGAGTATTTGTGCTAGGAAGGGAATTTTTTTTTGAGGGTGGAGTATTTGTGCTTGTAGGGGGAATTGATTGGGGGGGATGTGTGCTTGGAGGGGAAATTTGAGGGGCAGAAGATTTGTGCTAGGAGGGGTGATTTTTTTTTGGGGGGGGGAGGCATAGCTTTGTGCTGGGAGAGGGGGTTTCAACAGAAGGGGGTGCAGATTAATTTTCAATTTTTCTTGGAAGGGGGGAATCTTTGATGATACATAATGCTCATACATCTTGGGGGTCGCAGTTTGGCATGTTTGCCCTGGGCTCTAGACGACCTTGTCCCGACACTGGCCCCCTGGTCCGCAGCGCTGCTCTGTCTGGCAGCAAGGACTGGGCTACTATCACTGCTGTCCGGGACTTCCTCCCCTCCGGAGTGGCTGCGGGCAGAGAGAAGAGCGCACTGGCCATCTGCAGGACTGCATGCAGCCAGAGAGAGTGCTGGAGGAAAGCCCCTCCCTGAGAGAAAACCAAGCTGCTGTGGATTGTGGGAGGGATAGAGCCCGCTGGGTGCAGCTATGACTTGTGGGAGATATAGTTCCCAGAAGGACTGAGCCTTCAGACTGGGGGAGGAACTACATATCCCAGCACTCTGTGCAGAGAACGTTCTTCTCCCAAAGCTCAAGGCCGAGGTGGTGAGGACATTTGTGGGAGACAGACCATGCAGCGGGCTGTTAGTAGAATGTTTTGCCACCGCATCGGGGACACAAAGAGGCGGTGTCAGGGTCCAGATCTGAACCTGTGACCTGCGTGGTTTCGGGCTGTGGCTCTTCTCGCTGTGCCACGTGAGATGCTGGAGAGCTCCCTGTCTGATTTCTAGAGCAGGGGTCAGTTTATTGTCCTTCAGACTTTAGGGGGGCTGGGAGTACAAAATGTCCCAGCATCAGTGGTAGTAAACAATCCCCCGTCATTGGTGTGATTGAGAGGAATTGAGCCCCATCATTGGGGTCATTGGGAAGAATAGTGCCCCATCATTGGGTTCATTGGGAGGAATAGTGCCACATCATTGGGGTCATTGGGAGGAATAGTGCCACATCATTGGGGTCATTGGGAGGAATAGTGCCCCACCATTGGTGTAATTGGGGGAATTGTGCTTTGATGAAGGCTTCACAGCCAAAACGCATCAGCATATAGCCTGTACCCGTGTATCCATGTAACAATTAAAGTACTTTTATTCAAGAGCATCTGAGTCACCAGCCTTCCTGATTCAAGAATTGGCATCTGTGGGGCCTGAACGGGAATTGGAATTGTGCTCCATCATTGGTGTCATTGGAAGAAACTCTGCCTTTCATTGATGTCATTGGGAGGAATTGTGCCCCATCATTGGTGTAATTAAACCCCATTGTTGGTGTCATTGAGAGGAATTGTGCCCCTCATTGGGGATAGTGAATGAAATAGCCCCCCAAGGGCAAGTTAAAAGCAAGCAAAGGGCTGTATCTGGCCCCTGGGCCACAGTTTGGAGACCACTGTCTGAGGACAGTTTTGACTTGTCTCTTGTTTCTGGCGAACCTTGAAATCTTTGCTCCTCCCATGAACTTCCTATTAAAGCCATGTGTCTGCACTTTCTCTTTGCCAGATTGTTGTGCTCTCTCCAGCCGATATCTTGCTCCTTGCTTACCTGCAACTGTCCATATTTCCACTACCACTCATTACCAACCTTCAGCTTGTTCTATGACTTCGCTTTCACTTGATCCCAAATTTCAACCACTTGTTACTGAACTTTGACTTGTTTACTGACTACGCTTCTGCTTGATATCTACCTGCTATATCTGCTACTGGTCCCCGGCTTGCTCACCTCTTGGTGGGGGAATCCAGAGGACCGCAACCTGGGTACTAACACGCAGCAAAAACCCTTCCCACCATCAGGAGCTCTGGTGAATACTGGGTGGTACTTAGACTGGAGAGAGAAAGGACAGAGTGGTGGAGAATCAGCAGAGCTGGGGGACCAGAGCGGGAGAAACTAGCAGACGCAATAGTCCATAATCCCATTGCTGGAGACTGGATCATGAAAGCCACAATGAATATATTTGCCAGCACTCCACGGATCTTCAGTCCAGCTTTTTATTAAAGCATGATCTCATCACAAGGAAGAGAGTGCTATTAGCAGATGTCACATGTGGTGAGCAGCATGGGAGCAATAAAGCGGAAGGTGAGGGGGGACTGAAGAGAGAGGAGGTTCAGCAAACCAGAGGATTACTAATAAGCGGGGGATCAGCAAAGCTGGGGATCAGTGGCGGATGGTGCTCAAAATTTTTAGGGGGGCGCAAACAAACTGAAAAAAAAACAATTGCAGCCTCACTGTGCCCATCAAACGCATCTACTGTGCCCATCAATTGCCGCCACTGTGCCCATCAAACGCAGCCACTGTGCCATCAAACGAAGCCATTGTACCCAAAAATTGCCACCACTGTGCCTATTAAACGCTGCCACTGTTCAATCAAGTGCAGCCACTATGCCCATCAAACGCAGACACTGTGCCCATCAAGCGCCGACACAGTGCCATCAAACACAGCCACTGCACCCATGAATTGCTGCCACTGTGCCATCAAACGCAGCTACTGTAACCATCAATTGCTGCCAGTGTGCCCCATCAATTCCCACCAGTTTTCCCCATCAATTCCCACCAGTTTGCCCCATCAATTGCTGCCAGTCTGCCCCCCCCCCCCGCCTGGCACTTACCTGTCTCGGGTCAGCGCTGTCCTCCACGCTCCCTCCGAGTCCTCGATGTCTTCTCCCGTCCTCTTCTGCTATGATTGGACGCCTGGCGTCCAATCACAGCGCCTGTCGCTTCAGCCAATCAGGTGACAGGTAACCATACCCAGTGCACCTGATTGGCTGAGAGGCGGGTCAGTGTTAGGGAAGCGCTTTATTTGATTCCCTAACACAGCACTACGTAAGCAGCGAACGCACAGCAGTGCGCCCACTGTTTACCAATTTGGAAGCCTTTTAGAGCCCACGGCTCTAATCAGGATGCCTATTGGAGCCCATGGCTCTAATCAGGCACTTCCAAAACACCCCCGCCGCTGTAATTCAGATGCCAACCGCCACTGCTGGGGGTACTACTGAGTGGGGCATCAGAAGAGCTGGGGGTACTACTGAGCGGAGGATCAGCAAATCTGGGGGTACTACTGAGTGGGGCATCAGAAGAGCTGGGGGTACTACTGAGTGGGGCATCAGAAGAGCTGGGGGTACTACTGAGCAGTGGCAGCTTGTGCTGTATATTTTGGGGAGGGGGGCGGCAAACAAGACATCCCGCCGAAACACCCCCCCCCCACGCGTGGTCGGCCCCGCACTTATGATCTCATCACAAGGAAGAGAGTGCTACTAGCAGATGTCACATGTGGTGAGCAGCATGGGAGCAATAAAGAGGAAGGTGAGGGGGGACTGAAGAGAGAGGAGGTTCAGCAAACCAGAGGATTACTAATAAGCGGGGGATCAGCAAATCTGGGGGTACTACTGAGTAGGGCATCAGAAGAGCTGGGGGTACTACTGAGTGGGGCATCAGAAGAGCTGGGGGTACTACTGAGTGGGGCATCAGAAGAGCTGGGGGTACTACTGAGCAGAGGATCAGCAAATCTGGGGGTACTACTGAGTAGGGCATCAGAAGAGCTGGGGGTACTACTGAGTGGGGCATCAGAAGAGCTGGGGGTACTACTGAGTAGGGCATCAGAAGAGCTGGGGGTACTACTGAGTAGGGCATCAGAAGAGCTGGGGGTACTACTGAGTGGGGCATCAGAAGAGCTGGGGGTACTACTGAGCAGAGGATCAGCAAATCTGGGGGTACTACTGAGTAGGGCATCAGAAGAGCTGGGGGTACTACTGAGTGGGGCATCAGAAGAGCTGGGGGTACTACTGAGTGGGGCATCAGAAGAGCTGGGGGTACTACTGAGCAGAGGATCAGCAAATCTGGGGGTACTACTGAGTAGGGCATCAGAAGAGCTGGGGGTACTACTGAGTAGGGCATCAGAAGAGCTGGGGGTACTACTGAGCAGTGGCGGCTTGTGCTGTATATTTTGGGGAGGGGGCGGCAAACAAGACATCCTACTGAAAAAGCCCCACCCCACCCACGCGCGGTCGGTCGGCCCCGCACTTACTCCATCTTAGGGTCGCTTCAGCTCCTCCTCTGCGTCAAATGACTTCAGACATGAATCGGACACAGCGGAGGCAGGTCATGCTATCTGAATGGTTTTGCAAGCCTATGCCTTAGTTTCTAGATGACAGGTTCTCTTTTGGGAAACAAATTACTTCCATATAACATAATAATAGTAGTAATAATCATTATTGTATTTTTAATTAATAATGTTGATAAAATAAAAAAACAAAACCCAATAAAACAGTTTTCATGAGATCCGTATGCTACTTACAAATATGTACAAAATCATTATGAAAGTATCAATTACATGACCGATTGCAACAATATATATAATAAAAATACATAAAATGCGGAACTTCTAATTGCGTTTTGGGAGTTGGGAAATACGCACGCTAGGCACGAGCCTGCGATGTCATGCGATTCTTTGACATTCTGGAAAGTCCTCTCATTCTTTTTGCCGGAGTTGATGGATTTGGCCTTGTGATGACTCCGGCTGGACTTTTTTTCATCACCTCCTTCAGATGTTGCTGGCGGGAGGCTGGACACCTGTGCAGAGAAAGAACATTGTCAGGGAGAAAACACAGCCACGTCTATTAGAAAAAGCAGCACACACATTACACATTGTTGGACACACATTTAACCCTTTGAGCGCCCCTAGATGTTAACCCCTTCCAAGCCAGTGTCATTAGTACAGTGACAGTGCATAGTATTATCACTGTATTAGTGTCACTGGTGATGTCAGTGCCAGTTAGTCAGTTCCCCACCCAGCGCCAGTTAGTGTCCGATTGACTATCACAGTCCTATTATAAGTTGCTGATCGCCGCCATTACTAGTATTTGAAAAAATAAAATAAAAATCCAGTATATACTGTATACAATAGTTTG
The DNA here is from genome assembly GCF_042186555.1 of Aquarana catesbeiana. Taxonomy (NCBI): domain Eukaryota; kingdom Metazoa; phylum Chordata; class Amphibia; order Anura; family Ranidae; genus Aquarana; species Aquarana catesbeiana. The sequence goes on from NC_133328.1 coordinate 644,986,499, forward strand.
TAGATGCTATAAATTTCTCGCTAGCCAACTACTATACACTTATTGGGATTTTTTTTGTAGCAGAATAAATTTATGAAGAAAAATTTTTTTTTTTAATTTTTTTTATTGGATATGTTTTATAGCAGAAAGTAATAAATTATAGATAGTTTTTTTTTTTTTTTTTTTAGTTTTTGGTCTCTTTTCTTTTATATAAAAAAACCACAGAGGCATCAAATACCACCAAAAGAAAGCTCTATTTTTGTGGAAAAAAAAAAAGTATAAATATAATTTGGGAACAGTGTTGCATGACCGCGCAATCGCCAGTTATAGTTGCGCAGTGCTGAATAGCAAAAAATGGCCTGGTCATGAAAGGGGGTAAAACCTTCCGGAGCTGAAGTGGTTTAAAAAAAAAAAAAAAGAGTGGTTTGGTAAATCATTTCATCATGGCCACTAGATGGAGCTAAGGATTAGTTTTTCGTTTTTTTTTCCTATGATCCTCAGCTCCATCAATGACTTACCAAACCCCTCTTTTTTTTTTTAACTACTTCAACTCTGGAAGGTTGGAGCTGAGGATCAAACGAAAATAATAATAACTAATCCTTAGCTCCATCTAGTGGCCATAATGAGGTGTTTTTTCTAAACCATTCTTGTCTGGTCCCGGAGACACAACAGGGAGTAAAGCTGCCCATACATTGTACAAATTTTAATTCCAGTTCCTGAGGAACCGCTCAATGGGTGGCCCTAGGTAAGTCAAGTTCAGCTTGGCAGGAATTCAAGAGCAGGTAATGGACTGAGCTGCAGTAGCAAGTGCTGGACTGGTTGGGTGATCTTCCTAAGAAAATGTCCATACAGCCAATCTGTGGGGAGTGTGTGTATGGCAGCCAGTTTGGACCAAGACTGAGAGTGGTGGCCTAGAGGAGGAAGGTCCACCTTGAGAAAAGATAGTCCGCAACTCCTTGCTTGCTCTTTAAAATCTCCAAAATGTATTGATTCTCCATAAAAGACATAGACAGCATGTCAGGGACATGGCCGTCGCAGGACCGGCAATGTCGGCCAAATCCAACATCAATGTCCACAGGAGCACGCATCGGCGCACGCGCATGCGCAATACGACACGTGTGCGGTGGCACGCAAATGTCGTGACAGACACTGGCGCCAACTGCCCCGCTTTAAACCAGCCATTAGAGACAGAACATTGCTGGATTATGTCACCTTCTCTGTGTTCCTTGTGATTCTGTATCCTGATCTGTGCACTACCCGTTATTGACCCGGCTTGCCTTGACCTCCCTCCCTGATATCCCGATTTGACCTCTGGCTTGCATCTGGACTTTGCTTCTGTTCCTGTCCCCTGTGTATGACTTCGGCTTGCCCCTGTTTATGCTCCGGACTGATTTATCCTGTCTGACCTCTGGCCTGGCTCCTGGTTTCTCCTCTTACCAAGCACCGCAAGTACAGCTATTGCTACCAGCCTGCTCCAGTCGTCCCTTGGTGACCAGCTCATCTGACTACAAGCAAGCACCTGGCAAACCTTGCTTCTTTGAGCACCGCGCTCCCTCTCTCCAACTCCAGGGGCACGCTGCTCTTAGCCACAAGGGGAGCCCTCTTGGCATCACGATCTCCATACCCGCACCTGACACAGCAGATGTAAACGCGTTTCAGCCTTGTGGGCCTTGTTCACTACAAAGGAAGGTCCACCCGCCTGGCGGTGGAAAGGAGGTTCCATTGGGTGGATGTGCTGGGCAACCTGGGCCCCCAAATATCCTGGACCTTGCATGTTCAGTGGGACACCTGTGAACTAGACCTAGAACCAATGACATCGGAGAGGTGTGATTCCCCACATGGCCCCAAGGCCATCTTTATTAACCACTTGACATCCGCGCTATGGCCGAATGACGGCCACAGCGCGGACCTGAATTCCCGGGAGGCCGTCATGTGACGGCCTCCCCTGTGCACGCGCCGAGCGCGCTGTGATCACCGAGTCACTGAGACTCGGGTAATCATCGATCCGAGTAAGGGGCCGGTCCCGGCCCCTTACCATGTGATCAGCTGTCAGCCAATGACAGCTGATCACATGATGTAAACAAAAGATCGGTAATCGTTTTTTTTTTCTACTCACGCTGTTAGCGTGAGTAGAAAAAAAAGCCGATCACCGACTCAGATGCGAGGGACAAAGGTCCTGCAGTGGAAGAGGCACATCTGCCTCATCTGTGCCACCTAACAGTGCCCACAAGTGCCACCTATCAATGCCCACAAGTGCCAGCTATCAATGCCCACAAGTGCCAGCTATCAATGTCCACCAGTAGTGCCAATCAGTGCCACCTAGCAGTGCTGCCTATCAGTGTAACTGATCAGTGCCCATTATTGCCACCCATCAGTGCCCATCACTGCCGCCTATCAGTGCCCATCAGTGCCGCCTCATCAGTACGCTGTACATCAATGAAGGAGAAAAATTACCTGTTTTAAATTTTTTATAACAAAATATAAAAACATAAAAAAATTTTTTTTTTTTTAATTCAGTCTTTTTACTTTTTTTTAAACAAAAAATAAAAACCACAGAGGTGATCAAATACCACCAAAAGAAAGCTCTATTTGTGGGGAAAAAATTATAAAAATTTCATTTGGGTACAGTGTTGTATGACCGCGCAATTGTCATTCAAAGTGCGTCAGCACTGCAAGCTGAAAGTTGGCCTGGATAGGAGGGGGATTTAAGTGCCCGGTAAGCAAGTGGTTAAGGAACCTTGGTGCTGGAACTGCCTTAACAACTCGCCACAAGGGGGGGGCGCTACAAACTGAGTGCTGTGCAGGCTGATAAAAGGTGTGTGTTAACGATGGAGCTTGGAAATGAGTTGAGATACACACTGTGCAGAATTAGTTGTATTAATTCCCTCAACATTTACATAATTTTTACAAAAAAATGGAGGCAAACATGAGATTACTTCGGGGTGTCTTGCAATGGGAACACCTGCCCCCGGGGACAGCTAATTATAAGAAACAATAACTATGTGAATGCCTGAGCAGCTGTCAGAAATAACCTGAGTAATCTGTCGAATAGGTGTTATTTTTAGAGCGTCAGCTCCATCTAGTGGCCAAAATGCATTTTTTTTCCCTGAGTACCACAATCTGGAAAATGCAGCATTATTGCTGTGACGGGAGTCGCTTTGGGCGGGGGGGGATTGTGTAACCCAGCTTCTCTTGGAGAACACTGGAATCTCCTTGTCCTGCTCCCCCGGACCCTCCTATGTGTAAGTTACCCTGTGTCTATTAGGGGCACCGGGTGACCGAGAACCCCAGTCTGATCTGTACTAATAGGACAACCACACTGGAATGATGTGTATATACTGTATATATATATTGTATATTGTCTCATACTGTTGTGGACTCTTTGCTGGGTCATCTGGGGTGTGGCTGTATTCCATTCTTCTATTGTGTCTGTCTGCCTTTTGGAGAAAAGTATTATGGGATGTGTAGGTGTGTTTGCTGTGAGAGGAGGAAGGGGGGGAATTCCTCCAACAGCTCTCCCTGCTGATTGGACAGTCTACCCCGCCCTGAATGCAGGGAGGGGGGATTGTCCCGAGTGTTACCTGTGTACCTGTGTTTCAATAAACAGTTCATTTTCAGCAGCCAAAACGAGTACTGCCTAGTTCTTGGTTGCAAGCAGTTGGAATATCTGATATCTATATTCAGACTGGGAGGAAGCGGCATATGACAGAAGCACTCAAGCGGAGTGTGGGAAGTGATTCCGTGACATTGGCCACTAGATGGATCTGATGATCATAGGGATTACACATACACAGATTACAGAGATTTTTTGTGACGGCTGTTTGATTTTTTTTTGTAAATAGACCCCATTGAGTCCACTACGATTAGACGAAGTATGCTGAGAACACATGGAAGGAAGAGAAGGGAACACTTACTGGAGGATCCAACGTCTGACAGCTGAGCTCAGCCCTGTCCTGCCTGGGTCCTGAATACCCGGCTGTGCAGTTCTTCATCACCTGAGAGAAATCACACATCGGATGAGGTTTATGGTCACTATTATTCAGCAAACGGTTATAAATCTATGGAATGCAGACAAAACGCACACAGTACTTCATTCAAAGTCTGCAACAAGTTAAAAATTCTCAGCAGGATAAAAAATTTAGGAGATGTCCTTCATTTTTCAACTAGTGATCGACCCAATCTGGGTTGGATCTGCTGGAATCGTGAACACACCTGTTCTGCCTCTGGCAGGAGATTCATTTAAATTGTTCCCCCCTGCAATATTAAAATTGGCCACTAGATGGAGCCTGGAATAAATTTACTGTTTTTTACAGACCTTGAAGTACAGCATGCCTAGGGACCCAGCCGCTAATGGGGTGCATGCATGGCCTATCAAAGAATAGGGCTTACGTCGGGGGGGGGGCGAAGGTTAGAGAATATACAGTACAATGACTAATGAGCAGAATGCTGTCCAGAGGAGGCTATATTGCCACTGTCAGGAACTACAGTAATTGTGTCAAGTGCTAAAACAGCCAACAAGCCAGGAAAGGGGTGACATGGCAAGGGTGACAGTAACTCCATTAGTGAAGGGGTGGTATGCTTGGCCCCTTCACTAGAAACCAGTTCCCCACATACAGGGACCGACCTTACGGGACAGAGTACTTAGGGACCCAGCCTGGGAGTCATAGGGGAAAGAGAGAGAGAAAGATGTAGAGGGGGGGGGGGACGGGGAGGGAGAACACTCATGGATTTATGGAGAAAAGCATTTCCTGTATCCAGTAGCAACAGTTGGACATGTCAGTGGGGGTGAGGTGACAGAAATAGCTGAGTTGGACTAGACCGGTGCATGCTCCGCAGTGCCAGGCCAGGAATGCTGCACACCCGGGGAAGGTGTTAGTAAGGGCTTAGTATTAGCAGTGTAAGAAGCTTGGCCACCGATCACATAAAGAGTTACCTGTGCAAGTTGTTGCTCACTTCTGAGTCTAGATTTCTGCCTTAATATTGATTTCAAATGACCGCAAAGTTAAGGCATTAGTGAGTGTAGATCTACAATGTCCCCACTAGGGTGCCCTAAGCCCCTCCCACAACTGCTTGACACACCTAAATGCATGTAAACGTATCTAAACGCGTGTCAGTGCTTGTGCGTTTTTTTTTTTTTCATTTCAATGGCCAGAATAAATGAATATTCTGGCCAATGGAATAAATAAACGCCATTCTGATGAGCCTAAAACGCAACCCATGCCGGGAGACAAGCGTTTACAAAAGTCTCAGTGGGCATGAGGCCCTAGTCGAGGAAGTTCTTGCCTGTTGTTCTGTCTTTTTAGGAGGGCATGCCTCCAGTGTGTCTGATTGGACACAGGGCTCTCTTGTATTTAAGCGCCATCTATTGGTCGTAGTGAATTTTCTTTTAAAAATTAGGGTATTTCTGGGGGAAACAAAAAAGCATAATGGCCACTAGAAGGTGCTGTGGGACCCAGAACAGACAAAAATACAGAGGAGCCAAAACCTCACCAGCAACCTAACCTGTCCTGATGGGGACTGATATGCGGCACTGATGGGTGGCACTGATCAGGAGGCACTAATGTGCACTGATAGGCAGCACTGATGGGCACTGATGAGTCTGCACTGATGATCAGAGCCCTGATATCAGTGTAAATGTCCTCTGTTAGAATTGCCGGTTACCGGCTCCCCTCTCCTCATGCTGTGGTAGCACACGAGGAAAGGAATGCTGAAAACCGTCATGTTTGTTTACCAGTGAACTGCTGTGATTGTCCCTCTACCATGATCACAGGGGGGGGGGTAGTTCTGGGAAGGCAGCCATGGACACCCCCTCCAAGAAATGTACGACCGCGCTGTACCCGTCTTTTGGCTATAGGGCGGTCAGGAAGTGGTTAAATAAGCTGGGTGGTGCGAGCAACTGGGGAGCAGGAGAGGGAAACATTATACAGAATCTCCATTGGAGGAAAACAGACAGAGCTGTGACTGACCTTGGCTAAAAAAAAAAAAAGGGGGGGGGGGGTCCACCAAAGGAGAGGAGCTTCCATGGAGAAAGGGGGGCAGAGAGGTTGTTTTCGGTTGGCCCCGCCTTTCTTGCCATTGAAATGAATGGGCTGCCCTACACACGACACGCGGGAACGCATGCACTCTCCCGTGCACAGTGTGAACCAAGCTTAACAGATGCTCAGCCGAGGCTTCCTGCCCTGCGGTGGGGTTACTAGGGGCGTTCAGCAGGGGGCAGCACCCCTAATTCTCAGACTTTCTCTTCTAATAAACTCTGGAAAGGTTCATACATTCCTATGTGAAGGTAAATTCCGCTATTTACATTTTCCCGCATTGCACAGTTCTTCGCCGGTCCGATATCTCTTACTTACCCCGTCCTCCTTAAAGGGACATTCCTCTGGGATCTCTGCTGACTTCCGACAAACCGTCTCTTTAATAACAAAGCTTAGTGAATTATTTTCATGGAAATCTGCCTAAAGAAAAAAAAAAAAAATTATATTTTATTATTTTATTATATTCAGTCTATTTATCCAAACTCACTGTGCCAATGTGTCAGCTCTCATACCGCCCTCGCGAATAATCCCCGTCATTGGTTTTAATATGTTTATTCCTTCTATTCGTCAGCACCATCTGGTGTCCATAATGAGGTATTTCACAATTTAAAAAGTCAAAAACATTTTTTTTTTCCAGTAGGGATGCACCGATACCGATACCAAGCATTTTTGTGAGTATCGGTACTCGCCCAAATGCTGCCCATCTCGCAAACCGATGCAATTTGCCTCAATACAAAATGAATGGACGCAAATCGCACTACATAGAATCTCATGTGATTTGAACAGGGATGCGGTGCGATTCCAGTCCGAACTGCATGCGATTTCCCCCACCGCTCCTATGTGCGTGTATAGAAAAAGATTATAGCGCCATCTAGTGGGCAGTTTAAAAAAAATGTTAGAACCCACAGTGCACAAAAGATCCATAGAAAGTACAGGCCGGAAACTCGACAGCTTCTCCATAGAAAATAACTATTTAAGCATTACAGCAGTAACATTATCCAAAAAAGCTGACGCGTTTCGGCCTTAGGCCTTTTGATGAAGGCCTAAGGCCGAAACGCGTCAGATTTTTGAATGATGTTACTGCTGTAATGCTTAAATAAATATTTTCTATGGAGAAGCTGTCGAGTTGCCGGGCCTGTACTTTCTATGGATCTTTTGTGAGCTTAATTAGTCAGAGCACCGACTACTCTACACACCAACTATACTATATAGCGGTAGAGCTTGGGTGAGTTTTTCTCTCAACCCACAGTACATATCTGACCACATGCAAACCAGTCTACATAGGTGTCCCGGTCCGCCGATGATAGCAAATCACGGTCTCTGGAGGTGCTCAGTTCAGCCTTGAATGGGTTAGGAACAAGTTTGATGGATTAAAGATGTATATAGCTCTCTAGAGGTGCAGCCAGCTGTGGAAGAGGAAGCAGCCCTGTAGATATATAATGTGGAGAACAGCAGCGCTCATCTGAGTGCAGTATATTAAAATGATTAATGATGAATTTATTAAGATAAAAAATTAAAATAATAAATAATTAACTCACAGGGTAAGGGTTAAAATGGCTAGTCACAAGGGGAGACTTGTGTAGACCTGATCCAGATAGCCGGCGGTGTGGGGTGCTGCTGCTGCCTCGCTAGCTGCGGGGGTTTCCAAGGCTCCGAGTCAAGCTGGCAGTCGTCTCCCCGTCGGCTGTGACGTCACTGGATGTGGGGAACAGGGCCAGCAGGCTGCTGGCCCTGTGCCCCACATCCAGTGTCGTCAAAATTCATATTTATCATTCTAATATACTGCACTCAGATGAGCGCCGCTGTTCTCCGTCCATTATTGACCTTATCCAAGACTTTCACCTTGCTCCTGCTTCAGAATTTTTACGTCTGCTGCCCATCAGTTATCAACCATGGCCTGGACTTTGACCTTGATCGTGCTACTGAATTGATACCTCTACTACCCTTATGTTATCAACCATGGCCTGGATTTTGACAACGAAGCTTGCTTCTGAACTGGTTCCTCTGCTGCCCATCTGTTATCAACCTTGGCTTGGTCTTTGACCTTGCTCCTCTGGTACCTCTGTTTCCCATCTACAGTATTATTGACCTTGTCCTAGACTTTGAATTTGCTCCTGCTTCTGAAATTTTTACCTCTGCTTCCCATCTGTTATGGACCTTGGCCTGGACTTGTTCCTGCTTCAGAATTGGTACCTTTGCTGCCTGTCTGTTGTCAACCTTGGCCTGGACTTTGACCCTAATCCTGCATTTGACTTGGTACCTCTGCTGCCTGGCCGTTGCTGACCCTGCTTGCCTTGGCAGCAAATATTCTCCTCGCACCTGCAAGTTTCTGTGGCCAACCTGCGTACCAGCTTCCTGCGCAGACCTAGCCTGAGCATCTCCAGCAACAAAACAGCTTCCCGACTGTCTTCTGCTATCCTACTGTGTCTGGACCCACTGCAGGCACCCAATCCACTCCTCATCCTGCTACACTCTACCTACAACTCAAGGGGGTACAAGTTCTTGACATTCACAAATGTTTGGCCATATAGTGTACCTGGGGTCACCAAGACAGAAAGTCACAGACGTCAATGATTTTCGACTTTTCCTGCTCTACTACTACAAAGAGCAGCCTTACTACATACCTGACTGTGTGAGTCCACCTTGAGAAGCTTGTAGAGAAAACTTGAATTATTTAGTCCTTCGTTGAAGAGTTTTATAGAATCTTCCAGTAATTGGGAGTTGGGTGGTCTCCTCAATGGGTGGTAGATGGATGCAGAATACAGGACTGTCATTGCCTGGAACAAGACGCAGATCTGTAAATAATTCCCCATCTTCCGACACTTCATTCACAGACAGGCAGAAGAGTCACTCGCCCTCCTTGAGTGAAGGCAGCACTGTCAGTTCCTTGATTTTTATATTGCACAATGTACAGATGTCACTGTCAGAGCCTTGGCTCTGGGCTCACTGCAAGAAATTGCAGGAAACTTCTCAACAGGAAACAAAATATGAAATATTGACTTTGCAGTAAGGAGGTGTCATTCAGAGTCCTTGCATGCACTGTGATTAATGGCACACATGCAAAATTGTGTAAATAATAATAATAAACCCGTAACAAGATATTATCAGTGTGAAGGCTGGCAGGTTTTCATAGTGTAGCACTACCCCTGCAAGAGCCCAGTGGTGTATTTTGGTTTTGTGCTGCCCTAGGCAAGACTAAAATTGGGTGCCCCCCCATCTGAATTTGTCACGCCCCTTCCTGTGTAAGACCCACCCCTTCATCTGCAAACTCAGCCCCTTCCTCTTTAGGCCCCACCTCTTCCTGTTAGAGCTCCACCTCAGGAGTTGGTAAGAGACTGCAGACATACTATAGGAGCTGGTCAGAGACTGCGAACATGATACAAGAGATGGTCAGAGACTGCAGGCATGATACAAGAGATGATCAGAGACTGTGGACATGATACAGGAAACGGTCAGAGACTGCAGACATAATACAGTAGAAGGTCAGAGACTGCGGACATGATACAGGAGATGATCAGAGACTGCGGACATGATACAGGAGATGGTCAGAGACTGCAGACATCATACAGGAGACGGTCAGAGACTACGGACATAATACAGGGGATGGTCAGAGACTGTGGACATGATACAGGAGATGGTCAGAGACTGAAGACATGATACAGGAGACAGTCAGAGACTGTGGACATGATACTGGCGACGGTCAGAGACTGCAGACATGATACAGGAGATGGTTAGAGGCTGGGGACATGATCAGAGACTGCGGACAAGATCAGAGGCTGAGGACATGATCAGAGGCTGGGGACATGATCTGAGGCTGTGGACATGGTCAGGGGCTGTGGACATGGTCAGGGGCTGCAGGGCTGCAGACATGGTCAGGGGCTGAGGACATGGTCAGGGGCTGCGGGGCTGCAGACATGGTCAGGGGCTGCGGACATGGTCAGCATCCTTCTTCTAATACATTTGCCGGTCATCATTACTTACATGATACATGACCGTGACTGTCCCCTCCGGTGAGCCAAGCCAACGTGATTCAAGACCACCCGCCCGAGCATAGCGGAGTACAGCCGAAGTGAGCTGAGCGGGGACCGCCCCCTCCCTCCCGAGCACAGCTGAGCACAGCTGAGCACAGCCGAGGTGAGCTGAGCGGGGACCGCCCCCCCCCCCCCTCCGAGCACGGCCGAGCATAGCCGAGCGGGGACCGAACCCCCGCCCGAGCACAGCCGAGCCATTTACTTTATGCCGCTTTATGGGGGACTCTATTTGTGTAGCCATCGGGACTCGGTGGGGGGCTTTTTTCGTGCGGGGGGTGGCTTTCTTGCCGTTCCTCTGCAAAGTGCCGCCCTAGGCCTGGGCCTTGTTGGCCTGGCCCAAGACACAGCACTGCAAGCGCCACTGATTAAATTGGGCTCTCTGCTCCTGTTTCAACCCTGTCTGAGACCTTTACCTCACTGACATCGCCAGTATATCTGTCTTTGCACTTTAACGGGCACACAGGAATTGGACTCACGACTGAAGAAGAAGACTGTATTGGCAAGTTAAAGTTAACCAACATAAGACATAGCAATTGTTGCACCCCCTAGCGTTGCTAGTGTGCTAGAGTTAGATTGTTTGTAAGTGTAGGTAAATTTGCGCAGGCTTGGCTGGCAGCCAAGCCTGTGTGTTTTTTTTTCTGGGTTGGGCAGAGATCCAGGGAGGGCTGGGTGACTCACAGGGAGCATCACTGAGGCCTTCCCCCTACTTCTCGAACTTACTAGAAACTTCTAGAGAATGGGAGAGGAGGTAAGGTGGAGCTGCCTGGAGTATTCATGAGGGCCCTGGCCAATCCCCAACAGATGGGTTGGCAGGGGGCGGGCCCCCTCAAATACTCTGGGTCAGCCCAGCTGGGGCAGTGGAGTCCGGGTGGAAGCTGGAGATGGAGTGTTAGCTGTCGGAGGCCTTGGAGAGTAACCCTCTAGTCTGGGGGACACTCAGGCCTAGGCTCGAGCGTGGAAGGGACCCTTCTCATGACACACAGAGGGATCCTGACCAGGAGGCATGGGAGCAAGGAGAGGACAGCAGGAGGACACTGCCAGGCAAATCTCCAGGGAGGAAGACAGCCAGGTGGGCTGGTGAGTGGCACACAGTCGGGAGGACTGAGAGACAGCCTGAGAGGACTGGGAGAGAGCAGTCTGGGATGGATGCGGAGTCAGTCGGGAGGACTGTGGTGGAACAGGCAGGTGAAAGGGGCAGCTGCAGCCAGGTGGGCTGGCAGTGCCTGAATGGGTAGTACTGGGAGAAGTAGCCACAGATAGGAAAGCTGTGCACTAGGACTTTCTTTGCTACACCAAAGGGGCCCACGGTCCCTGCCTCTAAAGGGCATTTGCTACAAGTCTAACTGAGCCTTGTGTTAGACTATCCAATCAGTGCCAGCTGATCCTGGGTGTTGTAGTTCCACGAGCAAGAGTTGTGCTGGAGGAGAAGGAATAGATCTCCAAGCAAGTTTGTGCAGGAGGCAGAGGAGTGTATATACTAGATGTGTATAGTTGTCCCTGAAGACTTTATTACACTGATCAAGTGGGCATCCCGTATTCCCCATCCCCATCCAAGTTTAAATCCCCTAATAAAAGAAGAAAACAAAGCTGCTAGGACTGTTTGCTGGCTGTGTGCTGTGGAAAATACGGTGTGCCTGGCTGTGCAGGGTGGGGGGATCCCATTCACCAGCAGCTCCTTCGGGGGTGTAGCAGTACACAATGGTAACACAATCAGGTACACAGTGCAGTGATTTTAAATCCTAATGTATCTTGTGACTTCAACAGCGTAATTTATAGCCCTCCTTATATGATGAGCTACAGCAAGTGACAGAAGAGAATAACAAAACCTGCGTATGGGCCAAATCATTTGGGAGCTTTCTCAATGAGTGACTCAGCCTAGGCCTGTGGTAAACAAGTCGCGGTCAAATGCTGATCTGCCCAGTCTATAGAGTTACTCTTTTTTCAGGCAGAGTTGGGGCCCTTAAAGATGTTGGCGCGCGTGAATGAGATAGATCTATGGTGTAAATGGTTATATTCCTGCACACAGTAGGACAGGCTGTCAGGTAAAGAGGACCTTTACTAGGGATGAGCCGAACACCCTCCCAGTTCGGTTCGCAGCAGAACATGCAAAAAATTGTGTTCGAACACGTGAACACCGTTAAAGTCTATGGGACACGAACGTGAAAACTCAAAAGTGCTCATTTTAAAGGCTTCTATGCAAGTTATTGCCATAAAACAGTGTTTGGGGACCCGGGTCCTGCCCCAGGGGACATGTATCAATGCAAAAAAAGTTTTAAAAACAGGCGTTTTTTTTTCGGGGAGCAGTGATTTTAATAATGCTTAAAGTGAAACAATAAAAATGAAATATTCCTTTAAATATCGTGTTTGGGGGGGTGTCTATAGTATGCCTGTAAAGTGGCGCATTTTTCCCATGTTTAGAACAATACCACAGCAAAATGACATTTCCAAAGGAAAAAAAGTCATTTGAAACTACTAGCGGCTGTAATGAATTGTCGGGTCCCGGCAATATAGATGAAAATCATTGAAAAAAATGACATGGGTTCCCCTCCCCCCCTCCAAGTCCATTACCAGGCCCTTTGGGTCTGGTAGGGATATTAAGGGGAACCCCACACCCAAATTTAAAAAAAAAATGGCATGGGGGTGCCCCAGGCCCCCAGGCACTATATACTCTGAACAGCAGTATATATACTATACGGCCTGCCCTATATACTCTGCAGAAAATTGGGCCTTAGGTGTTGGTGGTACCAGAACACTGTAACCCCTCACAGTTACACTTGCTGGGCACAGGAACGAGCCCTGCTGTGAAATATTAGATCAAAAATTGTAATTACATGTCCTTGTTAAACAGGAGCAGAAAAATTGGGCCTTGGGTAGTGGTGGTGGTGCCACAACACTGTAAGCCCTCACAGATACTCTTGTTGGGTGCAGGAACAGGTCCAGCGTTGAAATATTATATCAAAAATTGTTATTACATGTCTGTAGCTGCAGGTATCATTCAGATATTCCTACTGAAAGTCAAAGACGTCATATGACATCCTTGGGTTGGAAGTGGTTAACATCAGTTTTAAAGTTATAAATAGATGAATCCGCGCTTAGGACAATGTAAGAGCTGCTGCCTGTCCCTAATTAGTTCCCCAAGGGGTCTAATTGCAAAGATATAATAGATAATTTGGGAGTACAAATGGCGCTGCCCTATCTTATAAATTAATCCATAGTGGGTACAAATGTCATAAGCTACAATCTGTGTTCAATAAACTGTAACATATAGGAGCTCCACCACTAAGTGACGTACTATGGTCTAAACCCGAACAATGACCATATATGTGAAGAACGAAAAATAAATAAATGAGTACTATCTCATTCAAAATTAAACTTCTATCACCCCAATGTTAAAAGTGCCTCTCATGTTTGGAATTAGGTGAATAATGTGAGAAAAATGATACTACAAAAAATTAGTTGATTAAGTTAAAATTAACCCCAAAGTTCAAAAGTATTGTGACAATATGGCGCCTGCTAAAGGAAAAAATTCTTATTGAGTGAAAAGCATGTGTGAATTAAAGTGTCAGTGCAAAAGCTATTTTAACGCTCCCAGATTCTATACAAAATATTAAATTAGGTTAAAATTAACCCCAGGGTTCAAAAGTATTGTGACAGTATGGCGCCTGCTAGAGGGGAACCTCCCTTTTAAATGAAAAACATATGTGAAATAAAATGTCAGTGCAAATATTATATCGCTCCCAGAGATATTGATCAGTGTATCAGTGGTAGGATCTCTAATGAGATTCACAATAAATACAATAAATATTAAATCCCATAAAAATCGTACATAGAAATTTGTTTACAGTCTATTACTTTTCTTGGCAAGTGATAATGGACTTCTTAAAATATACTATCCATTTTCAGCTTTAGGAACATAAACCAGTGACTTCTATGCGTATTCCTCAAACGGTGACTTGAAGTGCTCACCCCCCAGTGTTCCCCCACTCACCAGAAACAAACACCCCCACAGGGGTACCGAGCGACAGAGTGGGTGCCTTGGGATGGGTATTATTCACTCCTGTCCTGCTGCTGTTCCACAATTCTGAGTGATCCCTTCAGTGGTTCCAGGATGAGCTGTGCGTTCCAAATAGACCAGGCTACTCCACCGCTTACCACCTTTATCTGTTAAACTCTCCAAAATGCCCAGAGAAAAGAGAAACACAGGGGGCTTCCTTCGTGAAGTATGTCTAGTTTATTATTGCACATAAACAATCCAAAAGTCCATAGACGGGGCCGTCTTTGAAAACGTCCTATAACGAAACGCGTAAGGCACGCTCACACGTCATACCCGGAAGTGCAGGCTGGAACGCAAGGTGGGACACACGCTTACATCTCGCTTCTGGTCCCATCCTTGCATACAGCGGTGCCTGTGTATACTAGTATCTTTACTTTAGCTTTTAAACTATGGACTTTTGGATTGTTTATGGGCAATAATAAACTAGACATACTTCACGAAGGAAGCCCCCTGTGTTTCTCTTTTCTCTGGGCATTTTGGAGAGTTTAACAGATAAAGGTGGTAAACGGTGGAGTAGCCTGGTCTATTTGGAACGCACAGCTCTAAAATAGCTTTTGCACTGACACTTTAATTCACACATGCTTTTCACTCAATAAGAATTTTTTCCTTTAGCAGGCGCCATATTGTCACAATACTTTTGAACTTTGGGGTTAATTTTAACTTAATCAACTAATTTTTTGTAGTATCATTTTTCTCACATTATTCACCTAATTCCAAACATGAGAGGCACTTTTAACATTGGGGTGATAGAAGCTTAATTTTGAATGAGATAGTACTCATTTATTTATTTTTTGTTCTTCACATATATGGTCATTGTTCGGGTTTAGACCATAGTACGTCACTTAGTGGTGGAGCTCCTATATGTTACAGTTTATTGAACACAGATTGTAGCTTATGACATTTGTACCCACTATGGATTAATTTATAAGATAGGGCAGCGCCATTTGTACTCCCAAATTATCTATTATATCAGTTTTAAAGTGGTTGTAAACTCTGCTACACCACTTGTACCTACAGGTAAGTCTACAATAAGACCTATAATAAGGCTTACCTGTAGGTACTGTAAATATCACCTTGGATATTCACTATAAACTGTATATGCTTTTACCGTCAGCATCCGCGCATGCTCACTGAAGAAACGACCCGCTCATGGTGTTTCTTCAGGTCCCCCGCTGTGACCGGCGGCTCCCGCACGCATGCTCTGGCCAATCACGGCGCTGGAGCCCGGGAACCCCGGAAATAACTTCGGTGAAAGATGTTGGCCATGTACTCGATGTGCCGGTGTTCTATCAGAAAGCCGCTACCCATCAGAAAATGCAGCCTTCGTGGCGTTCCGTTGCGGCCATCTTGGTACACCCCGCACTCCTCCGCAGTATGACTACAGTATGAGGTCGCCAAGCGGACATCTTTTTTACACCCACCGGAGTCTTGCATTTCATACTTATCTAATAGCTTATATAGTGAAATTCTGTGTTTAGAACTCCGTCAGACTGTTTTGATGTTGAATTCTAAAGTCAGCTGTGTTCTGTCAGATCAGCAAACCTATGAGATCAGCAGGCTTGCCGCTGCTTTTAACATCAAAACAGTGTCACATGGATTTCTAAATCCTGTATTTCACCATATACTGAGTTTACTGGTAAAAGTAAGTGTGAAATGCAAGACTTCGGTGGGTGTAACAAGATGTCCACTTCCCGCCTTCTGAGTGTAAGCTTACTGCGGACGAGTGTGGGGGTGTACCAAGATGACCGCGACAGACCGTCACTTCCGTTACATAGTCTGATGGGTAGCGGCTTTCTGACAGGACACCGGTGCCGATTCAGGGGATCGTTCTGAGGCAAGTATTTCATAATGAGCTAGTATGCCATGCATACTAGCTCATTATGCCTTTGGCCTCTTTCACACGAACTGTCCGTTCAGGTCCGCCTGTCAGTTTTTTAGGCGGACCTGAACGGACACTCCATGGAGGTCTAAGGAGCGTCGGATGGTGACATGTCCGCTGACATCCGACCCGCTCCGATCCGAAAAGTGTAACGGAGGAAAAACCTACTTTTCCATCCGTTATCGGATCGGGTGACGACGGACTCTACGGTCCGTCATCACCCGATCCCCCATAGGGGAGAGCGGCGCTCTGACAGGTCCGTCGCTGCACAGTGTGCAGCGATGGACCTGTCATTTTCCTGCTCAGCGGGGATCGGCGGATCGATCCCCGCTGAGCAAGCGGGTGTTCACGGGGCAGATCATCACTGATCCACCCCGTGTGAAAGAGCCCTTACAACCTCTTTATTATCAGTTTAACATTCGTTTTACATCAGTATTTCATTAGCTTTTTATCAGTTTGACATCGGTATTTCATTAGCTTTTTATCAGTTTGAAATCAGTATTTCAGCAGTTTTACATCATTTCTACATCAGTATTTCATCAGCTTTTCATCATTTCTACATCAGTATTTCATCAGCTTTTCATCATTTCTACATCAGTATTTCATCAGCTTTTCATCAGTTTTACATCAGTATTTCATCGGCTTTTTAACAGTTTGACATCAGTATTTCATCGGCTTTTTATCAGTTTTACATCAGTATTTCATCAGCTTTTTATCAGTTTTACATCAGTATTTCATCAGCTTTTCATCAGTTTGACATCAGTATTTCATCGGCTTTTTAACAGTTTGACATCAGTATTTCATCAGCTTTTTATCAGTTTTACATCAGTATTTCATCAGCTTTTCATCAGTTTGACATCAGTATTTGATCGGCTTTTTATCAGCTTGACATCAGTATTTCATTAGCTTTTTATCAGTTTGACATCAGTATTGTTTCAGCTTTTTATCAGTTTTACATCAGTATTTCATTAGCTTTTTATCAGTTTTACATCAGTATTGTTTCAGCTTTTTATCAGTTTTACATCAGTATTTCATCAGCTTTTTATCAGTTTTACATCAGTATTTCATCAATGGGCTTTCCGATCAGGTCTGTCAGTTTTTCAGCACCTCTATGGAGTGGTGGATATCAGTGATGACATGACCGCTGACACCGCCGCTATCCGATCCGATCCTGTCCGTAAAATCCAGAGGGATGGTGGTCCTACTTTCCATCTGTCTGGAGGATTGGAAAGAATCGGGTGAAAATGGACAGGCAATCCATTTTCATCTGATTTCCCCATAGAGGAGAGCAGGACTCTGCTCAGTGAGTGAAGACGGACCTGTCATCCGCCTTCTCAGCAGGGATCAGCGGAGCGATCAACCCCCTGAACAAAGTGGAGTCTGCGGGGCAAATTGCCCAAGTGAAGGACCCTTAGGCCTCTTTCACACGGATGATCCGTATGTCCGTTTTTCATCCTTCCGTTTTCGGATGAAAAACGGACATACAGTCATCCCTATGGAGCGTCGGATGTCAGCGGTGACATGTCCGCTGACATCCGACCCCGCTCCGATCCGAAAAGTGTAACGGAGGAAAAACCTACTTTTCCCTCCGTTTTCGGATCGGATCGGATGACGACGGACACTACGGACCGTCATCATCCGATCCCCCCATAGGGGAGAGCGGCGCTCTGACAGGTCCGTCGCTGCACAGCGTGCAGCGATGCACCTGTCATCTTCCTGCTCAGCGGGGATCGGCGGAGCGATCCCCGCTGAGCCAGCGTGTGTTCACGGGGCGGATCATGACTGATCTGCCCCGTGTGAAAGAAGGGTTAATCAGTCCAGTCACTTTTTTCAAAGAAAAAACGGATTCAGTTTATATCAGTTTTACATCAGTTTTTTTTTTTTACATCCACTACCAATGCAAAAATGTATGGTTTGGCCCCTTTCACATAGGCGCCTCCATGGGACGGGCTCTGCTTTGCCCAGATCGGATGAAAATTGACAGCCTGTCCGTTTTCATCCGATTACATCCGATCCGCCAGAAGAATGGAAAATAGAACCACTATGGATTTGGCAGACAAGATCGGATCGGATAGCAGCGGGTGTCAGCGGACATGTCACCGTTGACCAGTGGCGGCTGGTGCTCAAATTTTTTTGGGGAGGGCGCAAAGAAACTGAAAGATTCTGAAAAAAAACATCAATTGCAGCCTCACTGTGCCCATAAAATGCAGCCACTGTGCCATCAAATGCAGCCACTGTGCCATCAAATGCAGCCACTGTGCCCATCAAATGCAGCCACTGTGCCCATCAAATGCAGCCACTGTGCCCATCATATGCAGCCACTGTGCCCATCATATGCAGCCACTGTGCCCCATCAAATGCACCCACTGTGCCCATCAAATGCAGCCACTGTGCCCATCATATGCAGCCACTGTACCATCAAATGCAGCCACTGTGCCCATCATATGAAACCACTGTGCCCATCAAATGCAGCCACTGTGCCATCAAATGCAGCCAATGTGTTATCAATTTTAGCCACTGTGCCATCATTTGCAGCCACTGTGCCATCATATGCAGCCACTGTGCCATCATATGCAGCCACTGTACCCATCAAATGCAGCAACTGTGCCAATCATATGAAACCACTGTGCTATCAAATGCAGCCACTGTGCCCATCATATGCAGCCACTGTGCCCATCAAATGCAGCCACTGTGCCATCAAATGCAGCCACTGTGCTATCAATTTTAGCCACTGTGCCATCAAATGCAGCCACTGTGTCCATCATATGCAGCCACTGTGCTCATCAAATGCAGGCAGCCACTGTGCCCATGAAATTCAGCCACTGTGCTCATCAAATGCATGTAGCCACTGCGCCCATGAAATTCAGCCACTGTGCCCTATCAAATGCAGCCTCACTGTGAATCCCGCGCCCGCTCGATGTCTGACCGGCACTTACCCATTCTTTGTAGCGGGTCAGGCAGGGGGTGACGGCGGTGAACTGTGGGATGGGCAGCACCCAACGGTCAGGCGATGGCTTCTGTGTCCTCCATGCTTCCCATGCATCTCTTTTTCTAGGTGTCCAATAGGATCGCCTGTGCCTTCAGCCAATCAGGTGACTGGTTTTAGACCCGTGCTTCATGATTGGCGGAGAGGCGGTTCAGTGTTAGAAAAGCAAATATTCATTTGCTTCTCTAACACACCTGGGTGGGCTCTGAGTGCAATGCTCTGCACCATGAGTCCACCTTTTTTGAAGCCTAATAAAGCCTGTGGCTCTAATCAGGTGCTTTAAAAAAACACCCCTGCTGCTGTAATTCAGGCGCCCGACGTCCTAAAAGGGGCCGGACGCCTGAATAGGGGGTGGCCACGGCAGCCATGGATAGATTCATGCTTTACATGAATCTATCCATTACTCATATAGAGGGGTGGCGTGATAGAGAGGGGGCGGCGCCGGAGCTCCCTTAATTGATGGGCCGCCCCTGCCGCTGACATCCGCTGCCCTATAGGGGTGAATGGAAGGTCCAATCAGGTCTGCCTGAAAAACAGGCAGGAGGACCTGATTGAACAGGCCGTGTGAAAGGGACCTTTAACAGAGAGGGATGTCAGCGGATGTCAGAGGACGATCATCAGTATACATAGAAATACATTGGTGTCCAATTTTTATCTGTCAACGGATGAATGAAAATGGAGAAACGGAACGCCCCTGTGAAATGGACATAGCAGCTATACCAACACAGCCATAGGTCTTAAAGGATAAGTTCACTTTTTGCAAAAAAAAAAAAAAATGCACATATTTTTGCAGGTACAGGTAAGTAAATACAATCTGAGAGAAACATGAATGAACTACCATGGCGCTCCACAGTGTCCGGGTAGTTCATTGAAAACTACAAACCGGCACCCGCAAAGGCTGCCGGACCATGTCGTTTTCCCTGCCCAGAGCTCTTTCAGTCAGTGACGCGGGTGGGCAGGCTGGCAGGTGAGCGGAGGGCAGGCTGGCAGGTGGGCTGGCAGGTGGGCGGGCGGGCAGGCTGGTGGGTGGGCAGGCTGGCGGGTGGGCAGGCTGGCGGGTGGGCTGGTGGGCGGGCAGCCAGATCCACAGATCACTTTCCTTTAGCAGAGCTGATCAAAGTTACAGCAGAGGGATCTGTGGATCTGTATTCTGTTTTGATTGTATTGTGTTTTTAGATTTTGCAACATTGTATATCATGTATCCAACACAGTGAAATATTGATACTTGGTTACTTGGTTTTATTTTTATTTTGTTCAGTCGTCATACAAAGTTCCCAGAACTGGCCAAAGTTATGACACCATGAGAAGTGGGGGGAGGGGATGCGTCATAAATTAACTAGGAAGTGTAAGAAAAAGACATCTTTATCAAGAAAATGTAGATGTATGGATATTTATTTTTATTCATTTATTTCAGTCAATTTACGCAGCGCTTTACATATACATTGTACATTCACATCGGTCCCTACCCTCAAGGAGCTTACAATCTAAGCTCCCTAACTCACATTCATATACTAGGGGCCAATTTAGACAGAAGCCAACCTACCAGCATGTCTTTGGAGTGTGGGAGGAAACCCCACGCAGGAACAGGGAGAACATGCAAACTCCAGGCAGATGGTGTAAAGGTCAGGAAAACCACTACACCACTGTGCTGCCCCAAATATATATGACACAGATCACTGACAAGATGATTGCATCAGAACAATTCTGAACAATGTTGAGGTCATCATATGATTCTGAAAAAAGGAGATTGTGTTATTATTATTATTATTATTACTGATATTATTATTTTTAGTAATAATATTATTATTATTACTATTGTTATGCTAATGTTAATATTAATAATAATAATAATTAGTAGTAGTAGTAGTAATATTATTGCTTTTGTTACAGAGTATGTTTGTTGTTGTTGTTATTATTTTATTATTATTCATTTTATTGTTACTATTATTATTGTTGTTATTATTATTTGATTACTATTGTTAATAGTAATCTTATTATTATGAATTTCAGAATAAATGATTCTGGGAAAATAGCAAGTGAAAAGTGTAAGAAAAAGACATTTCTATCAAGAAAACCTAGGTGTATGGATATGACACAGATCACGGACAAGATGATTTCATCAGAAAAATTCTGAACAATATTGAGGTCATCATATGATTCTGAAAAAGAAGATTGAATTATTGCTATTATTATTATTATTATTACTACTGATATTGTTGTTATTATTGATATTATTATTATTTTTAGTATTATTATTATTATTACTATTTTTATGCTAATATTATTTTAATAATTATTATTATTATTAGTAGTAGTATGGCTACATGGCTACTGTACCTATTTTCTCTACCTATGACATCATACCCCCAAACCATCAGCTGATATCATCATGGCTGAATTCAGATAAGAGCTCAGACATTATATAGCCCACCTTAGATAACAGTTAAAGAATAAGTCTAAGCATTGGCATGTTATACATAGTTACATGGTTCCAGCTCAGACCAATGTACTGTCTTTATGTATTTACCATATCTAGGGGGAGAACCCCTTAGAAAGCTGGAAACTACAGTATAGACATTGCTACTACACCCACTATTCTAGCGATCTCCACTAGCTTCCTGGTCACCTGAGTAGAGCACCCCCTAAACAGCTGCTGGTGAATTTTATCCTATTGTACCCAATAACACACACAGCCAGGCACATGGCATTTCCTGCATTCTTCCACTGGCTCCAAAGAACAGTCTGGGGGTTTCTTTTTGGGGGTTTTATTGAGAACAATGGACTGGAATAGGGAGAAGGAGCATGAGATACCCCAGAAAACTGTAGAACTGAATAACCTGAGGAATCCTTGACTTTATGGCTGCACAGTACAATAATGAAAGTCCCACAAGATCTCTAAAGATTCATAGAAAGTACAGGCCGACAACTCGACAGCTTCTCCATAGAAAGCTTCTATGGAGAAGCTTTTCGAGTTGCTGGCCTGTACTTTCTATGGTTCTTTCATGAGCTTAATCAGTCAGAGCACCGACTACTCTACACCCCAACTATACTATATAGTGGTAGAGCTTGGGTGAGTTTTTCTCCTCCCACAAGATCTCCATGCTGACAGTGACCTGTACCCCATTCCTGAGTTCTTCCCAGTGAGGGGGATGTAGATGCACACCACCATAGGACAGCTGAACTCTTTCCCACCAACTTCCTCCTGGCTCTTTCCAGTGAGCTCCTCTCGACTCAACTTGATCCTTGGACTCATACTTGCGAATAGGTTCCCCTAGCTAAACCTAGCTGGGACCTCTGTGCCTTCCAAATGGATTCTTTTAGAAATCTGTCCCAGGGGTAGACCCCCCTTGCACAGGGGTCTCCTCCAGCAGGACTGGGCCCAGGCTATTTATGAACTCTCTCACCATCTTCTGGGCACACCTCCCCAGGGATTGGCCGGAGTTCCATGAATATTCAAGCTGCATGCTCTGTTCTTCCTCCCACTACGATTCTAGAATCCTCTAGAAGACAGGGAAAAGCAACAGAGGAGCAGCCTGTGAAACACCGAGCAGCCTTAATTAACCTCTTCGCTATAGCCGAATGATGGCTACGGCACGGTTGCCCATTTCCCGGTATTGAAGAGCTTAATCAACCCCTGCTCTTCTGGTTACAGTGGAGACAACTAAATGTACCCAGCGTCCTGCTCTACACTAGGAGGGTGCTGCATCTGCATTGTGAACACAAGAGGTCAGTATAGCTCGGCACAGGCATCATTCACAGAATGCTTTGCAATTTTCTGAATGAATGCAAAGCACTCTCTGACTGGACGAGGTGGGCAGGTGGGGCAGTGATGTCATGCTCTTTTCCAACTCCAACTCTTCCAATCAGAAAACAAATTGCATTGATTAAAAAAAAAAATGCAAAGCAGTCTCTGAATGGCACCCCGTGCTGAGCGGCTGACCTTCTGTATTTACACGGCATCAGGCCAGGCTCTCGGTACGGGACCCCAAAGCAACTGGAGATCACTGTAGTAGTGGTGTAGCAGTGGTGGTGCCTACTCCAGTGACTTCCAGCTTCCAGGGGCATTAGCCAGGTATGGTATGTATATAATGTAGTTATAATTGCCCAAGCTGGAACAATGTAGCTATGTATAACCAGTGGCGTCTCCAGCTTTCAAATTTAGGAGGGGCACGTGGGGGGACAGGGACAAAAGTAGGGGGGCAACTATAAAATGCATATATATATATATATATATATATATATATATATATATATATATATATATACTGGGGCCCTTTACTACGACCCCACAATGGGCCCTTTCACATGTTCTGCAGTGAGCTCCCTTCCTACTGTATTGGGGTCCCCCAGGGTGGCAGAAAACAAGAGATATATGTCACCAGCATACCAAGAAAATATAAGGATCCAAAGCAGTGGGAGAACTATCAGGGTTGCAAAGGTTGTCTTGCCTCCAGGCCCTGGTGTTCTGCCACTGTGGGGTTCCCCAGCCTCCTCTTGCTGTCCTGCCCCTGCTATTGACAGCGCTGGTCTGGCATCTCTTGGAATTTACAGGCTGGTTCTCCTGTCCTAAGGACGGGAGAAATCAGTCTGTTTTTTCAGTAATTGAGAGTCCTGGTGGAGTCCTTCCTGCAACTCACTCTTCTCCCTGCCAATGAGGATGCAGAGGAAGGAGCAGATCAGGCGGCCGTGGTTGTGTGAGCGCTCCCATTATGCAGTGTCAGCGAGCAGAGGGAGGGGGGAGGAATCACCCGCAGGAGCTGACTGGGGACTCTCTCCCTCTTAGACATTGATTTTTTGTAAAAAAAAAAATTGTTTTTTTTTTTTGGGGGGGGCACATGGTGGGGCACAGCATAATGTTGGGGGAGGGGGTCAGGGCCCCCTCTGCCCCCCCCCCCAGGGACGCCATTGTGTATAACATGCCGATGCCTGGATTTAGTTAAGCTGAGGTCATACAGTCTTCTCTATATAGTAGTTAATGAGCTGAGTTCATACAGCCCCCACTCTATAGTAGTTAATGAGCTGAGATGAGTAAATCACTGAGCAGTCCCCTGTGGGAGTGAAGGAAGGAATTTAAAGCTACAGTCGTCTGAAATAAACTTTCAGTTTTTGGTAGATGTGTGTATGGAAAGGTTGCTCTTTCCTCCAATGAGTGGGAGCAACAGTCCATTTTGGCCAAGAGATGGAAGAAGCCACAATGTCCACCGAACTCCACCAATAACTGAAATATATGATTTGGGTAGACCGGTTAGTTATCTCCCCGTTTACTATCTGGGAAAAATGTCAATGATACAACTCAGGCAAAGAAGCCTTCCCAAGATGCCCCCATGGGACACCCTCCGTTCGTGGCCCACTGATCGGCGATCTGCCTCGCCATCCTGATGGTCATCTCGGAATTCTATCCCGGTGTCTGGCAGGTCATAATCGTCATCCTCATCCTCCTCCTCAGGAACCACCCGCTTTTCTGTAATGACGACGGTGCGCTCACGAGAAAGTCCTCTCTGGTTGCCGCGCTGTCCTTCTAAAGACTTTGCCGCAAGTCCTCCATCTTTGTTGGTCTAGTCACAACGGAACACAAGAGAATATATTTGTCAATGTATTCGTAAAAGGTCACTCCGCCCCAAAACTGATATTTCAGTGTTTGTGGGTTCTAGAGAGTTGAACCCCCCCCCCCAGACAGTATATTATATCTCTTGGGGGGCTACTTAATCCTTTATTTGGATCCTATCGCTGTATATTTGTTGGTGAACCATAATTATACAATCAGATCGTTTTGTGTGTAGTGTGTAGCATTTTATTTCTGTCCAACCACTTTTGAGATTTACAATGCCTTGAAAAAGTATTCATACCCCTTGAAACTTTCCACATTTTGTCATGTTACAACCAAAAATGTAAATGTATTTTATTGGGATTTTATGTGATAGACCAACACAAAGTGGCACATAATTGTAAAGTGGAAGAAAAATGATAAATGATACAAATAAATATGTGAAAAGTGGGGGGGGGGGGGGGGCATTTGTATGGCGCCCCCCGGAGTCAATACTTTGTAGAACCTCCTTTCTCTACAAGTCTTTTTGGGGATGTCTCTACCAGCTTTGCACATCTAGAGAGGGACATTTTTGCCCATTCTTCTTTGCAGAATATCTTAAGCTCTGTCAGATTGGATGGAGAGGGTCTGTGAACAGCAATTTTCAAGTCTTGCCACAGATTCTCAATGTGATTTAGGTCTGGACTGTGACTGGGCCATTCTAACACATGAATATGCTTTGATCTAAACCATTCCATTGTAGCTCTGGCTGGATGTTTCGGGTCATTGTCCTGCTGGAAGGTGAACCTCCGCCCCAGTCTCAAGTCTTTTCCAAATTTTCTTCTAAGATTGTCCTGTATTTGTCTCCATCCATCTTCCCATCAACTCTGAGCAGCTTCCTTGTCTCTGCTGAAAAAAAAGCATCCCTACCACATAATGCTGCCACCACCATGTTTCACGGTGGGGATGGTGTGTTCAGGGTGATGTGCAGTGTTAGTTTTCCCCCACACATAGCGTTTTACTTTTAGGCCAATAAGTTGAATTTTGGTCTCATCTGACCAGATCACCTTCTTCCACATGTTTGCTGTGTCCTCCACATGGCTTCTCACAAACTACAAACAGGACTTCTTATGACTTTCTTTCACCAATGTCTTTCTTCTTGTCACTCTTCTATAAAGGGCAGATTTGTGGAGAACACGACTAATAGTTGTCCTGTGGACAGATTCTCCCACCTGAGCTGTGGAAACTTTCACGGGGTATAAATACTTATTCAAGGCACTGTACACAGCTTTGCCTGGCGGTGCAGGGGACCCGATTTTTCTCTGCTGCAGTTTCATTTTCACTGACAGGTCTTGTCCCCCCCTAGTCTGCGAGTGGACAGTAAATTGAAAAGCATCAGACTGAGGAGCTCTTCTTTCTGTCACTCTGCTCCCTCCTCTCATCAGCATGCCCTTTGCCCTGCAGAAACCTGATGGGCTCCTGGTGCTGTTTTTTCCCTCGGCTTCTTTGAATTTGGCTGTAGAGACTGTACAGCAGTGATGCCACTGTGACGCCAAGCACCAAGCAAAGACGTGTTTTTGTGCAATTTTCATATGTTGTCGCACTTCCCACACAGAGCAGCCCATTTATTTCAAACTGTGTATTTAGCCATATTTGCTGCATGTTTTTTCACATGCAAAACCGCTTGTCTTGCTTGCCATGTTTTAGGTGCCATTAGGATTAAATGACACTGCAAGTGTGATGTGTTTTTTAAACATTTTGTGAACAAGCATAAAATCACACCTAACCATAATGCCGTGTACACACGGGCGGACTTTTCGGCATCAAAGGTCCGACGGTCTTTCCGACGGACTTCCGATGGACTTTCGAACAAACTGAACTTGCCTATACACGATCACACCAAAGTCCGACAGATTCATACGTGATGACCTACGACCGGATTAAAATAAGGAAGTTGATAGCCAGTAGCCAATAATTGCCCTAGCGTCGGTTTTCCTCCGTCGGACTAGCATACAGACGAACTAATTATTAAACCGGACTCGAGTCCGTCGGAAAGATTTGAAACATGTTCCAAATCTAAAGTCCGTCTGATTTTCGACTGAAAAAGTCCGCTGCAGGTCCGATGAAGCCCACACACGGTTGGATTGTCTGACGGATTCGTCCCGTCAGACCAGTCAAAAAGTCCGCCCGTGTGTACACGGCATAACCCTCCAACCCTAACCCTGATCCTCTAACGCCAACCCTCTAATCCTAATTCTAACTCTATAACCTTAACACTAATCTTAACCCTCCAAACCTCACTATAACCCTAACTCCATCCTTAACCTTCCAACCCAACTCTAATTCTAACCCTAACTCTAACCCTTTAGCCCTAACTTCAACCTTAAACCCTAACCTTAACTCTAACCTTAACCCTAAAACTCTAACTATGACCTCAACTCTACAACCGTAACTCAAACTTTAACCCCCTAACTCTAGCCCTAAACCTCTAACATTTACTCAAACCTTAACCCTACAACCCTAACTCTAACCCTAGCCCTAACTCTAACCTTAACTCCCAACCCTAACATTAACTTTAACCCTCCAACCATAACTCTAACCCTTTAACCTCAACTCTAACCTTAATCCATTCAACCCTATCCCTTTAACCCCAACTCTAACCTTAACCCTCCAGCCCTAACTATAACCCTAACTCTAACCCTATAACTCTAACCTTAACCCTCCATCCCTAACTCTACCCTTAACCCTAAAACCCTAACTCTAACACTCTAACCCTAACTCTAACTTTAACCCTCTAACTCTAACCTAACCCCAACTCTAACCTTAACTTTGAAACCTTAACTCTAACCCTAACCCTCTAACCTTAACCCTTCAACCCTAACCCTCTAGTCCTAACTCTAACCCTAACTCTCTAACCTTAACTTGAACTTTAACCCTTTTACCCTAATGATAATCCTAACGCTAACCCTAACTCTAACCCTAACCCTTTAACCTTAACTCTAACCATAACTCTCTAACCCTAACGCTAACCCTCTACCCTTAACTCTAAACCTTAACCCTTCAACCATAACCCTTTAACCCTAACTCTAACCTTAACCCTCCAGCCCTAACTATAACCCTAACTCTAACCTTAACCCTCCAGCCCTAACTATAACCCTAACTCTAACCTTAACCCTCCAGCCCTAACTCTAACCCTAACTCTAACCCTATAACTCTAACCTTAACCCTCCATCCCTAACTCTACCTTTAACCCTAAAACCCTAACTCTAACACTCTAACTTTAACCCTCTAACTCTAACCTAACCCCAACTGTAATCTTAACTTTGAAATCTTAACTCTAACCCTAACCCTCTAACCTTAACACTTCAACCCTAACCCTCTAGTCCTAACTCTAACCCTAACTCTCTAACCCTAACTCAAACCATTCAATTCTAACCCTAACCCTCTATCCCTAAAGCTAATCCTAACTCTGACCCTAACTCTAACCCTAACACTCTAACCTTAACCCTCTAACCTTAATGCTAATCCTAACTACGACCCTAACTCTAACCCTAACCCTTTAACCTTAACTCTAACCATAACCTTCTAACCCTAACTCTAGTTCTATCCCTTTAACCCCAACTCTAACCTTAACCCTCCAGCCCTAACTATAACCCTAACTCTAACCCTATAACTCTAACCTTAACCCTCCATCCCTAACTCTACCCTTAACCCTAAAACCCTAACTCTAACACTCTAACCCTAACTCTAACTTTAACCCTCTAACTCTAACCTAACCCCAACTCTAACCTTAACTTTGAAACCTTAACTCTAACCCTAACCCTCGAACCTTAACCCTTCAAGCCTAACCCTCTAGTCCTAACTCTAACCCTAACTCTCTAACCCTAACTTGAACTTTAACCCTTTAACCCTAATGCTAATCCTATTCAATTCTAACCCTAACCCTCTATCCCTAAAGCTAATCCTAACTCTGACCCTAACCCTTTAACCTTAACTCTAACCATAACCCTCTAACCCTAACGCTAACCCTCTACCCTTAACTCTAAACCTTAACCCTTCAACCATAACCCTTTAACCCTAACTCTAACCTTAACCCTCCAGCCCTAACTATAACCCTAACTCTAACCTTAACCCTCCAGCCCTAACTATAACCCTAACTCTAACCTTAACCCTCCAGCCCTAACTATAACCCTAACTCTAACCTTAACCCTCCAGCCCTAACTCTAATGCCGCGTACACACGGTCGGACTTTCCGGCATACTTGGTCCGGCGGACCAGAGTGTGCCGGACAATCCGCCCGTGTGTGGGCGGCGGCGGACTTTTCCGGCGGACTTCTTCCCAAAAGCCCGCCGGACCTAGATTTCAAACATGTTTGAAATCTTTCCGTCGGACTCAGTTTCGGGCGGAAAGTCCGCTCGTGTGTGTGCTGGTCCGACGGAAAGCCCGCTCGTGTGTAGGCTGGTCCGACAGACCAAATACGACACGAGGGGATGGTATTGCATCTCGCGCTCGCTGCAATAGGAAAAACAAATCTTCCTATTGCGGCGAGCGCAGGGCATACCAGGCCCTTAGGTCTGGTATGGATTATAAAGGGGAACCCCGCTACGCCGAAAAAACGGCGTGGGGTCCCCCTAAAATCCATACCAGACCCCGATCCGAGCACGCAGCCTGGCCGGTCAGGAAAGGGGGTGGGGACGAGCGAGCGCCCCCCCCCTCCTGAACCGTACCAGGCCGCATGCCCTCAACATGGGGGGTGGGTGCTTTGGGGGAGGGGGGCGCCCTGCGCCCCCCCCCCCCAAAGCACCTTGTCCCCATGTTGATGAGGACAAGGGCCTCTTCCCGACAACCCTGGCCGTTGGTTGTCGGGGTCTGCGGGCGGGGGCTTATCGGAATCTGGGAGCCCCCTTTAATAAGGGGGCCCCCAGATCCCGGCCCCCCACCCTATGTAAATGAGTATGGGGTACATGGTACCCCTACCCATTTACCTAGGAAAAAAGTGTAAGTAATAAAACACACTACACAGGTTTTTAAAATATTTTATTAAACAGCTCCGGGGGGGGATCTTCCTCCGGCTTCGGGGGTCTTCTTCCGGCTTCGGGGGTCCCTCCGCTTCATCTTCTCCCGGCGTCCGGTTGGTTCTTCTCCGCTCTCCGGCCTCTTCTCCCGGTGTCGCAGGTCTTCGGCCGGCCCCTCCGCTCTCTTCATGTAGCTCTATTGCGAGCGGAGGTCCGGACTTCTGGGCTTCTGGGCTTCTTGGCTTGGCTTCTCTTCTCTTCCCCCAGATGTTGACACGACGCTCTCTCCGGCTGGACTGGTTTCTGAGGGCTGCGTTGTGACTTATATAGGCGGAGACCCCGCCCCCATATGATGTCACAGTCCCTGGGCATGCTGGGACTGTGACGTTTTAGGGGCGTGGTCGACCACGCCCCCCGACCACGCCCCCTAAAACGTCACAGTCCCAGCATGCCCAGGGACTGTGACATCATATGGGGGCGGGGTCTCCGCCTATATAAGTCACAACGCAGCCCTCAGAGACCAGTCCAGCCGGAGAGAGCGTCGTGTCAACATCTGGGGGAAGAGAAGAGAAGAGAAGCCAAGAAGCCAAGAAGCCAAGAAGTCCGGACCTCCGCTCGCAATAGAGCTACATGAAGAGAGCGGAGGGGCCGGCCGAAGACCTGCGACACCGGGAGAAGAGGCCGGAGAGCGGAGAAGAACCAACCGGACGCCGGGAGAAGATGAAGCGGAGGGACCCCCGAAGCCGGAAGAAGACCCCCGAAGCCGGAGGAAGATCCCCCCCCGGAGCTGTTTAATAAAATATTTTAAAAACCTGTGTAGTGTGTTTTATTACTTACACTTTTTTCCTAGGTAAATGGGTAGGGGTACCATGTACCCCATACTCATTTACATAGGGTGGGGGGCCGGGATCTGGGGGCCCCCTTATTAAAGGGGGCTCCCAGATTCCGATAAGCCCCCGCCCGCAGACCCCGACAACCAACGGCCAGGGTTGTCGGGAAGAGGCCCTTGTCCTCATCAACATGGGGACAAGGTGCTTTGGGGGGGGGGGCGCAGGGCGCCCCCCTCCCCCAAAGCACCCACCCCCCATGTTGAGGGCATGCGGCCTGGTACGGTTCAGGAGGGGGGGGGGCGCTCGCTCGTCCCCACCCCCTTTCCTGACCGGCCAGGCTGCGTGCTCGGATCGGGGTCTGGTATGGATTTTAGGGGGACCCCACGCCGTTTTTTCGGCGTAGCGGGGTTCCCCTTTATAATCCATACCAGACCTAAGGGCCTGGTATGCCCCGCGACGGGGCTCGCAAGGTGTCAATCTAGCCGATAAAAGCGGCAAGATTGACATCCTTTTCTAGTCCCGTCGCACCTGAGTCACGTTCAAAATGAACGGACTTGTCCGTGTGTGGGCAAGTCCGTTCATTCTGAAAGTCCGCCGGAACTCCGGCGAAAGTCCGTCGGAAAGACGGGCGGACTTAGCCCGCCGGAAAATCCCGGCGTGTGTGGGCAAGTCCGTTCGTTTTAAAGTCCGGCGCACCTGGCGGACAAAGTCCGTCGGAAAGTGTGCCGGACCAAGTAGGATAGAAAGTCCGCTCGTGTGTACGCGGCATAACCCTAACTCTAACCCTATAACTCTAACCTTAACCCTCCATCCCTAACTCTACTCTTAACCCTAAAACCCTAACTCTAACACTCTAACTTTAACCCTCTAACTCTAACCTAACCCCAACTGTAATCTTAACTTTGAAATCTTAACTCTAACCCTAACCCTCTAACCTTAACCCTTCAACCCTAACCCTCTAATCCTAACTCTGACCCTAACTCTAACCCTAACACTCTAACCTTAACCCTCTAACCCTAATGCTAATCCTAACTACGACCCTAACTCTAACCCTAACCCTTTAACCTTAACTGTAACCATAACCCTCTAACCCTAACTCTAGTTCTATCCCTTTAACCCCAACTCTAACCTTAACCCTCCAGCCCTAACTATAACCCTAACTCTAACCCTATAACTCTAACCTTAACCCTCCATCCCTAACTCTACCCTTAACCCTAAAACCCTAACTCTAACACTCTAACCCTAACTTTAACCCTCTAACTCTAACCTAACCCCAACTCTAACCTTAACTTTGAAACCTTAACTCTAACCCTAACCCTCTAACCTTAACCCTTCAACCCTAACCCTCTAGTCCTAACTCTAACCCTAACTCAAACAATTCAATTCTAACCCTCTATCCCTAAAGCTAATCCTAACTCTGACCCTAACCCTTTAACCTTAACTCTAACCATAACCCTCTAACCCTAACGCTAACCCTCTACCCTTAACTCTAAACCTTAACCCTTCAACCATAACCCTTTAACCCTAACTCTAACCTTAACCCTCCAGCCCTAACTATAACCCTAACTCTAACCTTAACCCTCCAGCCCTAACTATAACCCTAACTCTAACCTTAACCCTCCAGCCCTAACTATAACCCTAACTCTAACCTTAACCCTCCATCCCTAACTCTACCCTTAACCCTAAAACCCTAACTCTAACACTCTAACTTTAACCCTCTAACTCTAACCTAACCCCAACTGTAATCTTAACTTTGAAATCTTAACTCTAACCCTAACCCTCTAACCTTAACCCTTCAACCCTAACCCTCTAGTCCTAACTCTAACCCTAACTCTCTAACCCTAACTCAAACCATTCAATTCTAACCCAAGTCTCTATCCCTAAAGCTAATCCTAACTCTGACCCTAACTCTAACCCTAACACTCTAACCTTAACCCTCTAACCCTAATGCTAACCCTAACTACGACCCTAACTCTAACTCTAACCCTTTAACCTTAACTCTAACCATAACCCTCTAACCCTAACTCTAGTTCTATCCCTTTAACCCCAACTCTAACCTTAACCCTCCAGCCCTAACTATAACCCTAACTCTAACCCTATAACTCTAACCCTAACCCTCCATCCCTAACTCTACCCTTAACCCTAAAACCCTAACTCTAACACTCTAACCCTAACTCTAACTTTAACCCTCTAACTCTAACCTAACCCCAACTCTAACCTTAACTTTGAAACCTTAACTCTAACCCTAACCCTCTAATCTTAACCCTTCAACCCTAACCCTCTAGTCCTAACTTTAACTCTAATGCTAATCCTAATGCTAACCCTAACTCTAACCCTAACCCTTTAACCTTAACTCTAACCATAACCCTCTAACCCTAACGCTAACCCTCTACCCTTAACTCTAAACCTTAACCCTTCAACCCTAACCCTTTAACCCTAACACTAACCTTAACCCTCCAGCCATAACTATAACCCTATCTCTAACCTTAGACCTATAACTCTAACATTAACCCTATAACTCTAACCTTAACCCTCCATCCCTAACTCTACCCTTAATCCTTTAACCTTAACTCTAACCTTAACCCTTCAACCATAACCCTTTAACCCTAACTTTAACCTTAACCCTCCAGCCCTAACTATAACCCTAACTCTAACCTTAACCCTCCAGCCCTAACTATAACCCTAACTCTAACCTTAACCCTCCAGCCCTAACTATAACCCTAACTTTAACCCTATAACTCTAACCTTAACCCTCCATCCCTAACTCTACCCTTAATCCTAAAACCCTAACTCTAACCCTCTAGCCCTAACTCTAACCTTAACCCTCTAACCTAACTCCAACTCTATCCTTAACTTTGAAACCTTAACCCTCTAACTTTAACCCTAACCCTCTAGTCCTAACCTTAACTCTCTAACCCTTACCCTCTAGCCTTAACTCAAACCCTAATGCTAACCCTAACTCGGACCCTAACCCTCTAACCCTAGCCCTAACTCTAACCCTATCTCTACCACTAACCCCAACGAAGTCTCCCAGTGTCTTCATTCCTGTGGATCTTCTCCACGTGGGACACACTCACCCCGTCTGGTATGGTCGTACAGATGACTGTGAAGTGATTTTCCTTCATCGAGGCCTTGCAGCTTTTCTCCACCTACATGGAAATAATATGGAAAACTGATAATGTTGGTAAATTAAAGGGCTTTATATTAAACGTATTTTCGGATTAAACTATTAATTACTATTAAGGTTTGTTAAAGGGTCAGTCCACCCACAAATAATATTTCAGCTTTTGGTGGATGCCGAAGGTTTATCCTGACAATCTGTTATTGATCCGCCCCCCAATGCAAAATGATCTGCCCCCCAATGCAAAATGATCCGCCCCCCAATGCAAAATGATCCTCCCCGCAATGCAAAATGATCCGCCCCCCAATGCAAAATGATCCTCCCCGCAATGCAAAATGATCCGCCCCCCAATGCAAAATGATCCGCCCCCAATGCAAAATGATCCGCCCCCCAATGCAAAATGATCCGCCCCCCAATGCAAAATGATCCTCCCCGCAATGCAAAATGATCCGCCCCCCCATGCAAAATGATCCGCCCCCAATGCAAAATAATCCGCTCCGCAATGCAAAATGATCCGCCCCCCAATGCAAAATGATCCGCCCTGCAATGCAAAATGATCCGCCCCCCAATGCAAAATGATCCACCCCAATGCAAAATAATCCGCCCCCCAATGCAAAATGATCCGCCCCCCAATGCAAAATGATCCGCCCCCAATGCAAAATGATCCGCCCCCAATGCAAAATGATCCGCCCCGCAATGCAAAATGATCCGCCCCGCAATGCAAAATGATCCACCCCCCAATGCAAAATGATCCGCCCCCAATGCAAAATGATCTGCCCCCAATGCAAAATGATCCGCCCCCCCAATGCAAAATGATCCGCCCCCAATGCAAAATGATCCGCCCCCAATGCAAAATGATCCGCCCCCCCAATGCAAAATGATCCGCCCCCCAATGCAAAATGATCCGCCCCCCAATGCAAAATGATCCTCCCCGCAATGCAAAATGATCCGCCCCCCCAATGCAAAATGATCCGCCCCCAATGCAAAATGATCCGCCCCCCAATGCAAAATGATCCGCCCCCCAATGCAAAATGATCCTCCCCGCAATGCAAAATGATCCGCCCCCCCAATGCAAAATGATCCGCCCCCAATGCAAAATAATCCGCTCCGCAATGCAAAATGATCCGCCCCCCAATGCAAAATGATCCGCCCTGCAATGCAAAATGATCCGCCCCCCAATGCAAAATGATCCACCCCCAATGCAAAATAATCCGCCCCGCAATGCAAAATGATCCGCCCCCCAATGCAAAATGATCCGCCCCAATGCAAAATGATCCGCCCCCAATGCAAAATGATCCGCCCCCAATGCAAAATGATCCGCCCCGCAATGCAAAATGATCCGCCCCCAATGCAAAATGATCCGCCCCGCAATGCAAAATGATCCGCCCCCCAATGCAA